>NC_069502.1:1198594339-1198611666 GCF_027579735.1 Bombina bombina
TTAGGGGTATGTGGGCGGTGGGTTTTCATGTTGGGGGGTTGTATTTTTATTTTACAGGCAAAAGAGCTGTTTTCTTTGGGGCATGCCCCGCAAAAGGCCCTTTTAAGGGCTGGTAAGGTAAAAGAGCTGGTAACTGGTAGGGAATTTTTTTTATTTTGGGGGGCTTTGTTATTTTTTTAGGGGGCTTAGATTAGGTGTAAGTAGCTTAAAATTGTTGTAATATTTTTTAAATGTTTGCAACTTATTATTTTTATTTTTTGTAACTTAGCTTTTTTTATTTTTTGTACTTTAGTTAGTTTATTTAATTGAATTTAATTGTAGTTATTTGTAGCTCATTTATTTAACTAATTTAATGATAGTGTAGTGTTAGGTTTAATTGTAACTTAGGTTAGGATTTATTTTACAGGTAATTTTGTATTTCTTTTAGCTAGGTAGCTATTAAATAGTTAATAACTATTTAATAACTATTCTAACTAGCTAAAATAAATACAAAGTTACCTGTAAAATAAATATAAATCCTAAAATAGCTACAATGTAATTATTAATTACATTGTAGCTATCTTACTGCTAGATTTAGAGTTTTGTCGGTAAAGACCCGCGTAGCTAACGCATGCTTTTTTTCCCCCGCACCTTTTAAATACCGCTGGTATTTAGAGTTGACAGAATGGCTGCATTTTCAGTGCGTTAGGCTCCAAAAAGGGAGCGTAGAGCATAATTTATCGCCACTGCAACTCTCGATACCAGCGGTGCTTACGGACGCGGCCAGCTTCAAAAACGTGCTTGTGCACAATTCCCCCATAGGAAACAATGGGGCTGTTTGAGCTGAAAAAAACCTAACACCTGCAAAAAAGCAGCGTTCAGCTCCTAACGCAGCCCCATTGTTTTCTATGGGGAAACACTTCCTATGTCTGCAACTAACACTCTAACATGTACCCCGAGTCTAAACACCCCTAACCTTTCACTTATTAACCCCTAATCTGCTGCCCCCGCTATTGCTGACCCCTGCATATTATTATTAACCCCTAATCTGCCGTTCTGTACACCGCCGACCCTTATATTATATTTATTAACCCCTAATCTGCCGCCCCCAACGTCGCCTCCACCTACCTACAATAATTAACCCCCGGACAGCACCGCTACTCTAATAAATGTATTAACCCCTAAAGCTAATTCTAACCCTAATACTAACTCCCCCCTTAGTTAAATATAATTTAAATCTAACAAAATAAATTAACTCTTATTAAATAAATTATTCCTATTTAAAGCTAAATACTTACCTGTAAAATAAATCCTAATATAGCTACAATATAAATTATAATTATATTGTAGCTATTTTAGGATTAATATTTATTTTACAGGCAACTTTGTATTTATTTTAACCAGGTACAATAGCTATTACATAGTTAATAACTATTTAATAGCTACCTAGTTAAAATAATTACAAAATTACCTGTAAAATAAATCCTAACCTAAGTTACAATTAAACCTAACACTACACTATCAATAAATAAATTAAATAAACTACCTACAATTATCTACAATTAAACCTAACACTACACTATCAATAAATAAATTAAATAAACTACCTACAATTATCTACAATTAAACCTAACACTACACTATCAATAAATTAATAGAGAGAGAGAGAGAGAGAGAGAGAGAGATATCACACAACACGGCCCGTGTCAACGGGCTTTAGGACTAGTCTATAATAAACTACCAAGGGCCTTTTGTAAGGTATTGCCCTAAAGAAATCAGCACTTTTCACACAAAAAAAACACAAAGACCCACTAACATTACAAACCCCCACCTCTCCAAACCCACAAAATAAAAATAAAGTTAAACCTAATCCACCCATTGCCCTGAAAAGGGCATTTGTATTGGGCATTCAGCTCTTTTACTGCCCGTTAAAAATAAAAAAATGCTATTCTTAAAAAAAAAAACACACCCAAAATGAAAAAAAATTTAAATAAAATAACAAACAAATTATCTAAAATAATAAAAATTATTCCTAATCTAAAAAAACAAAAAAAAAAATTAAAAAAGCCTTAAAAAACCTAACACTAACCCCTCTTTAGGTACTCACAGTTGTTGAAGTCCCGATTAAACAATCTTTATCCCGGCGGCTCCATCTTCATCCATTGCGGGACCGGCATCTTCTTCATCCCTGGGTGGGTAAGCACTCTTAAAGAGCTGAATGCGCTTTTCAGGGCAATGCCCATACAAATGCCCTTTTCAGGGCAATAGGTAGATTAGGTTTTTTTAGATAGTTTTTTTTATTTTGTGAGTTTGGGGGGGTAGGGATTTGTAATGTTAGTGGGTCTTTATATTTATTTGTGAGCAAAAGAGCTGATTTCTTTAGGGCAATGCCCTACAAAAGGCCCTTTTGAGGGCTATTGGTAGTTTATTATGGATTAGTTTTTTTTATTTTGTGGTGGATTTTTTTTTTAAATGGGTATTAGAATAGGAATAATTTTTATTATTTTTGATAATTCGTTTGTTATTTTGTGTAATTTTTTTTCGTTTTCAGTGTTTTTTTTTGTTATTTTTAGAACAGCCATTTTTTATTTTTAAAGGGCAGTAACAGAGCTGAATGACCTTTTAAGGGCAATGCCCATACAAATACCCTTTTCAGGGCAATGGGTGGATTAGGTTCAACTTTATTTTTATTTTGTGGGTTTGGGGTGGGGGGGTGGGGGGTTGTAATGGTAGTTTTTTTTTATTTTGTAATGTTAGCTTTAAGTGTAAGGCAGCTTAGGTTTTATTTTTATTTGACAGGTAAGTTTGTATTTATTTTAACTAGGTAGTTAGTAAATAGTTAATAACTATTTACTAACTAGTCTACCTAGTTAAAATAAATACAAACTTACCTGTGAAATAAAAATAAAACCTAAGCTAGCTTCAATATAACTATTAGTTATATTGTAGCTAGCTTAGGTTTTATTTAACAGGTACATTACTTTGTATTTAGATTTATTTAGTTAATAATTTAAACTTTAATTTAGGTCTATTTAATGATGTTAACATTAGGGGGTGTTAGGTTTAGGGTTATGGTTAGGTGTTAATATATTTTAATTTAGGTTGTTGTGATGTGGGGGCCGGTGGTTTATGGGTTAATTAATAGGTTTAGTTAGTGTTGGCGATGTGGGGGGGTACAGTTTAGGGGATAATAGGTTTAGTTTGTGTCGGTGATGTTGGGGAACTGCGGTTTAGGGGTTAATAGGTTTAGTTAGTGTTGGCGATGTTTGGAAATGGTGCTTAAGGGGTTAATAGGTTTAGGTAGAGTTGGCTATGTTGGGGGGTGCGGTATAGGGGTTAATAGTTTTAGTTAGTGTTGGTGATGTCGGGGGAACGGCGGTTTTAAGGGTTAATACTTTATTTAGTGATTTATTTAGTGTTGGCGATGTTTGGGAACAGCGGTTTAGGGGTTAATAGGTTTAGGTAGTGTTGGCGATCTGGGGTGGTGCGGTTTAGTGGTTAATATGTTTAGTTTGTGTCGGCGATGTGGTTTCGGGGTTAATAACTTAAATATTTTGTTATTTAGCTAGTGTCGGCAATGTAGGGGGCGGCGGTTTAGGGGTTAATAGGTTTAGGTAGTGTTAGTGATGTGGGGGAATGGTGATTTAGGGGTTAATAGCATTATTTAGTGGCGGCGTGGGTGGTGGCGGCAGTTTAACATAATTTTGTTTCGCCAATCGCCAGAACATAACTTAGAAATAACGATTCGGTCTGTAATAAAGATTCGGTCCGACATTAATAATAATTCGGTAACGGTTTCGAATGAAACAAATAAATTCCGAAACCGAATTACAGACACATTCCGAATTATTACAAATGTCTCGAACAAAAAAATTTTTACGACCTGAATCAAAATGAAATGAAGCAAACCAAATTTTTGATAATGCACAAGTCTAGTATGAATCAAATTCCACCTGCTAGATCCTTTGGAGGAAGCTATCTAACCTTTGCTCAGTGAGCTGGAGCACTGCGAGTCTCCAGAACGCCTCTACCAGCACAACAGAGTGCTACAACATATTGCCCTACTATTATTCACAGTGGTTGTTTAACTACGAATATGCACATGAAGCCCCCTCTGATTTATTTATCTCAAATCTCTATTACTCTTTTGTGAAGTAAGAGAGGAGCTCTACATCTGGATTGTGCATTTCACCAAGCAGTAAAAAGTAAAAAAGGATATAAGAACTTTGTTCATCCTATTTTACAAAGTACATTCGATCCAGTACTGTGACTCTGATTAATAGGACTCTGTGACTTGAGCTAAGTTTATTCTGGTTGTTTGAGTACTTTGGTTCTATTTATACATGCATTTATATTCTCTGTATTCTATCTGCATAAACATTCTGCCACATTCATCCCAAATTACAAATCGTATTTTCATTATATATTCACACTTTATGATATAGCGCCCCCTAGAGAGACGGAGTGCACTTTTGTTTACCACACTGTAAGGAGCTTCAAAAAGATTTTGTACCAATGGTATAAAAATACAAATTCTTTTATTGAGCAAAAAACTAGATTGCAATTGTTTTTTAATATCATTTTTGTTTTTACACAATAAATATTTTTGAAGCTCCACAGTGTATCTCAAGTTTGATTCTCTTTGAGAAACTGAAAGATTAAGGAATCACCCTGTGAAAGATCAGTTATCCAGAGGTCACGTGATCAGACTGGCGAGAGATGAACAAGACAAGCTGAAACCACAACCCAGAGGCAGTGATCTGCCATTGGCAATAAACAACTGAAGGCTTTAAGCTCCAGCCTGCTTTCTCAGCACTAATTCAAACTTAGGGCTAGATTTATCACTCATTCTCCTATAATCACGCTCAAAATAACGCATATGCACTGATCCCCATATTCAGTAAACTACTGTGCGCCTTTAATTACGCAAATCTGAAAGAAATCTGTTCGCCTTCGCCTAGGTGCACGGGCGCGCTCCCGACAGTACTAATACACATTGCTTACAGGCGTAATTTTAGATGCAGACAGAAATACGACTTGTTTGGAATTCAACATTGGTTTGCGCTGATAGGGAACTGCAATTTAGGCTTCAATTGCGTGTTGTATATTTCCCCATACAGACTGAGGCGAACACCATTATAATACATGCTTTTACATCTTGTGATGCAGTACTTTCTTCGCTTAACTAATTTTTCAAAGGCTCACCGACAAAAATAGACTGTTATTGCAAGAAATTTGCGCTTCCACAGGTGCATATGGATACCAACAGTTTTATATATATATATATATATCGATATATTTATATATTTATTTTTGTGATCTTAAATTATCAACATATGGCAAAAACAGCACAGCAACATTATATGGCAGCGTAAATATTTATAGGGATGTAATGTGATAAATAGGGAGTAAATAGGGAGTAAATGCTTTTGCCGACAGGCGAAATTTATCATTATTACGCCCAAGCTCGCCTGTGCAAAGTTACGTCTATTTTTTTTATAAATTCAGGCACCACATGTGCACTTCTCCAGAGGCGAGCAGTTACAGGCGAAGCACATACAGAGTTTGCCTAGCCTTTGATAAATCTAGCCCTTAGTGTTCAACTAAATGTGAGTGTCCCATTTTGAGTTTTGTCTGTTATGGTAATGTATTCTTGAAGTCTGATTATGCTATAAGGCGCCCTCTTGTTTGTTGTTTGCCGTATCTTAAAATATAACTACCGTACGTCTGAAGTCAGCTAGATGTGGTACCAAACAAGGATACAAAGACACATACATTTCTACCTAGTTAGACAACAACACACACAGGCAATCTCACTAGCTAAGTACATTACACAACTTATATACAGTATATACTCAATCTCACTAGCTAAGTACATTACACAAGTTATATACAGTATATACTCACCTTTACAGAAGGCTATTCTGCATTATTTCCAATTTGTTGTTTATAGTTTGCTATTTATGTTTTTCATGTTCTCTAGCATTGCTTTTTTGTAATTTACTGTATTATACAATATACATTTTTCTGTAAAGTTTGGTGTGCGTTGCATATGGTCTGAGTTAAGAGTAGCTAATCCAGAGTGCTAAACTATGTTTTTAATCCAAATTGTTAGGGTACAAATCTTACTGATTATTTTTGTAGGGAGACAGACAGATAGATAATAGATAGATAGATAGATAGATAGATAGATAGATAGATAGATAGATGCATAAATAGATACATAGATGGATAGATATATAGATGATAGCTAGATAATTAGATAGATAGACATATATATAGATGGTAGATAGATAGATAGATAGATAGATAGATAGATAGATAGATAGATAGATAGATAAATAGAGATACAGATAGATAGATTGAAAGATAGATGATAGATAGATTTGTATAGATAGATAACAGGAAGATAGACAGATAGATAGATAGATAGATAGATAGATAGATAGATAGATAGATAGATAGATAGATAGATAGATAGATGATATATATATAGATAGATAGATAGGTAAATAGATAGATGATACATGTATAGATAGGTAGATAGATGATAGATAGATAGATAGATAGATAGATAGATAGATAGATAGATAGATAGATAGATCGATAAATATATACATAAATGGATAGATAAATGATAGATAGATAGATAGATAGATAGATAGATAGATAGATAGATGATACATAGATAGATGATAGAAAGATAGATAGATAGATAGATAGATAGATAGATAGATAGATAAATAGATAGATAGATAGATAGATAGATAGATAGATAGATACATATATAGATATATGATACATAGATAGATGATAGATAGATAGATAGATAGATAGATAGATAGATAAATAGATAGATAGATAGATAGATACATATATAGATATATGATACATAGATAGATGATAGATAGATAGATGATAGATAGATAGATAGATAGTTAGTTGCCAATAGTTGCCAATCAGATGTTATTGCAGAATGTCTCTGGGTGCCATAGAGCAATATGTCATTGGTACACAGCACAATTTTTTCCTAGTAAAAGTTAACATCTATGCCTGTATTTTACCACTTTATCTAAATGTTATCACAATGGATTGTGCAAAAACTAAACTCTATGAGTAACCAGATATGTGTTGCCATTATTTAGCTGTGTTTGATCATTCAGATAGCTTCCAGCCTATTCCCTGCAATGAGCTATGGGCTCTAATGTACGTTAAAGTGCTGTGTTAAAATAAACCAATTTCCACCTTTTGATTTTTAGAGCTTTTTGGGTGCATTCCAGACTAATAGAGAAATTGTTGTAAAGATATGCATTGACATGACTGCGTCTGTATATGGTTATGTTAAACTGAAATTGCTGTGTTATTCACAGTGTGTAGTACTTAAAAGGTAGGTCTGATAAAGAGGTTTTGTTATGACTGCCCATGACTGAGCACTCCATAAACAGGTCCAGCAATTTTATTACGAGTCCTCCTACAAGCGCAGTGTTTCTAATCTTTTCACACTTTATAGATTCAGGTAGAGTCTAACAATAAGGTTTTTATTGCCAGAGAGGACTGACATATAAATGTGTTGCAGCCTTTTCTAGTGCCAGAGAGGACTGACATATAAATGTGTTGCAGCCTTTTCTAGTGCCAGAGAGGACTGACATATAAATGTGTTGCAGCCTTTTCTAGTGCCAGAGAGGACTGACATATAAATGTGTTGTAGCCCTTTCTAGTGCCAGAGAGGACTGACATATAAATGTGTTGTAGCCCTTTCTAGTGCCAGAGAGGACTGACATATAAATATGTTGTTGCCCTATCTAGTGCCAGAGAGGACTGACATATAAATGTGTTGTAGCCCTATCTAGTGCCAGAGAGGACTGACATATAAATGTGTTGTAGCCCTTTCTAGTGCCAGAGAGGACTGACATATAAATGTGTTGTAGCCCTTTCTAGTGCCAGAGAGGACTGACATATAAATATGTTGTTGCCCTATCTAGTGCCAGAGAGGACTGACATATAAATGTGTTGTAGCCCTATCTAGTGCCAGAGAGGACTGACATATAAATGTGTTGTAGCCCTATCTAGTGACAGAGAGGACTGACATATAAATGTGTTGTAGCCCTATCTAGTGCCAGAGGACTGACATATAAATGTGTTGTAGCCCTATCTAGTGACAGAGAGGACTGACATATAAATGTGTTGCAGCCCTTTCTAGTGCCAGAGAGGACTGACATATAAATGTGTTGCAGCCCTTTCTAGTGCCAGAGAGGACTGACATATAAATGTGTTGTAGCCCTTTCTAGTGCCAGAGAGGACTGACATATAAATGTGTTGTAGCCCTTTCTAGTGCCAGAGAGGACTGACATATAAATGTGTTGTAGCCCTATCTAGTGCCATAGAGGACTGACATATAAATGTGTTGCAGCCCTTTCTAGTGCCAGAGAGGACTGACATATAAATGTGTTGTAGCCCTTTCTAGTGCCAGAGAGGACTGACATATAAATGTGTTGTAGCCCTTTCTAGTGCCAGAGAGGACTGACATATAAATGTGTTGTAGCCCGTTCTAGTGCCAGAGAGGACTGACATATAAATGTGTTGTAGCCCTTTCTAGTGCCATAGAGGACTGACATATAAATGTGTTGTGGCCCTATCTAGTGCCAGAGAGGACTGACATATAAATGTGTTGTAGCCCTTTCTAGTGCCAGAGAGGACTAACATATAAATGTGTTGTAGCCCTTTCTAGTGCCAGAGAGGACTAACATATAAATGTGTTGCAGCCTTTTCTAGTGCCAGAGAGGACTAACATATAAATGTGTTGTAGCCCTTTCTAGTGCAAGAGAGGACTGAAATATAAATGTGTTGCAGCCCTTTCTAGTGCCAGAGAGGACTGACATATAAATATGTTGTAGCCCTATCTAGTGCCAGAGAGGACTGACATATAAATGTGTTGTAGCCCTATCTAGTGCCAGAGAGGACTGACATATAAATGTGTTGTAGCCCTTTCTAGTGCCAGAGAGGACTGACATATAAATGTGTTGTAGCCCCATCTAGTGCCAGAGAGGACTGACATATAAATGTGTTGTAGCCCTTTCTAGTGCCAGAGAGAGGACTGACATATAAATGTGTTGTGGCCCTATCTAGTGCCAGAGAGGACTGACATATAAATGTGTTGTAGCCCTATCTAGTGCCAGAGGGGACTGACATATAAATGTGTTGCAGCCTTTTCTAGTGCCAGATAGGACTGACATATAAATGTGTTGCAGCCCTTTCTAGTGCCAGAGAGGACTGACATATAAATGTGTTGCGGCCCTTTCTAGTGCCAGAGAGGACTGACATATAAATGTGTTGTTGCCCTATCTAGTGCCAGAGAGGACTGACATATAAATGTGTTGTAGCCCTATCTAGTGCCAGAGAGGACTGACATATAAATGTGTTGTAGCCCTATCTAGTGCCAGAGAGGACTGACATATAAATGTGTTGTAGCCCTATCTAGTGACAGAGAGGACTGACATATAAATGTGTTGTAGCCCTATCTAGTGCCAGAGAGGACTGACATATAAATGTGTTGTAGCCTTTTCTAGTGCCAGAGAGGACTGACATATAAATGTGTTGTTGCCCTATCTAGTGCCAGAGAGGACTGACATATAAATGTGTTGTAGCCCTATCTAGTGACAGAGAGGACTGACATATAAATGTGTTGTAGCCCTATCTAGTGACAGAGAGGACTGACATATAAATGTGTTGTTGCCCTATCTAGTGCCAGAGAGGACTGACATATAAATGTGTTGTAGCCCTATCTAGTGCCAGAGAGGACTGACATATAAATGTGTTGTAGCCCTTTCTAGTGCCAGAGAGGACTGACATATAAATGTGTTGTAGCCCTTTCAAGTGCCAGAGAGGACTGACATATAAATGTGTTGTAGCCCTTTCTAGTGCCAGAGAGGACTGACATATAAATGTGTTGTAGCCCTATCTAGTGCCAGAGAGGACTGACATATAAATGTGTTGTAGCCCTATCTAGTGCCAGAGAGGACTGACATATAAATGTGTTGTTGCCCTATCTAGTGCCAGAGAGGACTGACATATAAATGTGTTGTTGCCCTATCTAGTGCCAGAGAGGACTGACATATAAATGTGTTGTAGCCCTATCTAGTGCCAGAGAGGACTGACATATAAATGTGTTGCAGCCCTATCTAGTGACAGAGAGGACTGACATATAAATGTGTTGTTGCCCTTTCTAGTGCCAGAGAGGACTGACATATAAATATGTTGTAGCCCTATCTAGTGCCAGAGAGGACTGACATATAAATGTGTTGTAGCCCTTTCTAGTGCCAGAGAGGACTAACATATAAATATGTTGCAGCCCTATCTAGTGCCAGAGAGGACTGACATATAAATGTGTTGTTGCCCTATCTAGTGCCAGAGAGGACTGACATATAAATGTGTTGTAGCCCTATCTAGTGCCAGAGAGGACTGACATATAAATGTGTTGTAGCCCCATCTAGTGCCAGAGAGGACTGACATATAAATGTGTTGTTGCCCTATCTAGTGCCAGAGAGGACTGACATATAAATGTGTTGTAGCCCTATCTAGTGCCAGAGAGGACTGACATATAAATGTGTTATAGCCCTATCTAGTGACAGAGAGGACTGACATATAAATGTGTTGTAGCCCTATCTAGTGCCAGAGAGGACTGACATATAAATGTGTTGTTGCCCTTTCTAGTGCCAGAGAGGACTGACATATAAATGTGTTGTTGCCTGTTACGGTTACCCTTAGTCTCGCTGAGAGATGGACCGCTTAGTAGCCTGGATCCCTATTGCTAAAGAGGGGAGAAGCTGCTTTCCATAGTATTCTATATGAGTCTCGCAAATATAGAATAATCTCCCTTAGCTGCAGTACAGCTAGGATACCCTTCTGCCCACAAAAACGAGTCAACGCTGCGATTGAGGGTCAAACAAGAACTCAGGACTGGGATGCCCAGCCTGCTTTTTATTAAGGTTACATGCACACAGGGCACTCCCAGGGGGAGAGGGGGGGAAGCACAAAATCCCCCATCACACATTTAGATAGAGAGCACTGTCCTTTGACAGGCCACAATAGGATTACAGTACTTAAGATAACAAGTTTACAAGTTCATCTTATCAATTAGCAGTCTGGCTCCAGAGGTGATTAGACAATAGTTTCTAAAAGCTGAAAAAAAAGAGTTAACTCTTTATGAAATGAAACTTGTTACAGTTTTCTTGGAGCCCTTCTTAGGCGCTGGCTTGCTGGTTCAGGCATTGCTGCTGGGAAATAAGCTCTTCACAACAGAATAACTAATGCTTCTGTAACATTGCTCCCTTTCTGTGGAACACTCTGGCAGACACGGTCTGACCCCTTTTCGGGGCAGACTAAGGCTGTCCAGACCGCTGGTTATGCGGGGCTGAGGTCGGTTTGTCTGGACAACCCGTCGGCGTTGCCATTCTGTTTCCCAGGTCTGTAAGTAATGGTGAAATTGAAGGTTTGCAACGATAAGCTCCAACGTAATAGCCTGCCGTTATCTCCAGAGACCCGGTTCAGCCACACCAACGGGTTATGGTCGGTGACCAGAGTGAACTCCTGACCATATAAATAGGGAGTCAATTTCTTTAATGCCCACACCAAAGCCAAACACTCCTTTTCGACCGCTGCATAGCTGACTTCGCGGGGCAGGAGCTTCCGGCTGATGTAGGCAACTGGATGCTCCCCTCCATCTTCGCCTACTTGGCTGAGGACAGCTCCCAGCCCGAACATGGAAGCATCTGTATGGACGATAAAACGTTTGTTAAGGGCTGGGGCCGCCAAGACAGGAGCGTTAATTAGAGCATTTTTGAGAGCCTGGAAAGCCGTTTCACAGTGGGGAGACCACAGGACCTGTCGAGGTAAGTTCTTCTTGGTCAAGTCAGTCAGGGGTTTGGCAAGTGTGCTGTAGTCTGGTACGAACCGTCTATAGTACCCTGCCGTGCCCAGGAAGGCTAGGACCTGAGTCTTAGTGATGGGGGTGGGCCAATTGGCGACAGCTTCTATTTTGGCCGGCTCTGGTCGCTGCTTTCCACACCCCACCCGGTGACCCAGGTACTGTACCTCGGCCATCCCAAAGTGGCATTTTTCTGGCTTCAGAGTCAGGCCAGCAGCCCGGATCTGATCCAGAACCATTCCCACATGAGCTAAGTGGTCCTCCCAGGACTCACTGTGGATCGCTATGTCGTCCAGGTAGGCGCAAGCAAAACTCTGGAAGCCATCCAGGAGCCTATCCACCAAGCGCTGGAATGTAGCTGGGGCATTCTTCATCCCAAACGGCATTACCCTAAACTGATATAAGCCGAATGGGGTGACGAATGCCGACTTGGGGATAGCCTCCGGGGCCAGGGGAATCTGCCAGTAACCTTTGCAGAGGTCAATAGTGGTCAGGTAATTTCCCCTGGCTATACGATCGAGTAGCTCGTCTACCCTGGGCATAGGGTAAGCGTCCGTCACGGTATTTTCATTGAGCCTCCGATAGTCTACGCAGAACCGGGTGGTCCCATCTTTCTTGGGCACCAAGACAACTGGGGAGGCCCAGGGACTATCGGAGGGCTCAATTACCCTGAGCTGGAGCATCTCATCGATCTCCTTCTTCATTCCTGTCCTAACTGCTTCGGGGATTCGGTACGGAGCCTGGCGCAAGGGAGCTTGTCCCGGAGTATCTACCTGGTGGGTGGTTAAAGTAGTGTACCCTGGCTTCGGGGAGAAGGTGAGGTGTTTGGACTGGAGGAGTTGGTTGAGCTGCTCCCTTTCAGTGGGGCTAAGTCGGTCCCCTATCTGAACCTGCGCCACTATACCTGTGGGGAGGCTCTTTTCTAATAGGTCTGGAATGGGTAAACTGTCGGGGTCTTCCTGAGGGGAACAACATACGGCCGTCACGTTCTCTGGTCGCTCAAAATATTCCTTGAGCATGTTTACATGGAATGTCTTTCTAAGATTGTTGTCGTGGCAGCTAGCTATCACATAAGTGGTGTCTCCCCTTTTCTCTACGATCTGGTAGGGACCCTGCCAGGACGCCTGCAATTTGTCTGTCTTCACCGGCTTAAGTACTAACACCTTTTGTCCTATGGTGAAGATTCTCTTTCGGGCCCCCCGATCGTACCATACTTTCTGTCTTCTCTGGGCCAACTGGAGATTAGCCCGCACGGATTTGGCTAATTGCTCCATTCGGTCCCTGAGTTCCAGCACGTATGGCACAATTGGGACACCGTCAGCCTCCATCTCTCCCTCCCAGTGCTCCCGGATCAGGTTTAGGGGTCCCCGTACCTTTCTTCCGTAGAGCAACTCGAAGGGAGAGAACCCTGTCGTTTCCTGGGGCACCTCCCGATAAGCAAATAGGAGGTGCGGCAGGAAGCGTTCCCAGTCTCGGTATTCCTGAGTGAACGTCTTGAGCATTTGCTTGAGGGTCCCATTGAACCTCTCACACAGCCCGTTCGTCTGGGGGTGGTATGGGGAGCTTAGGAGGGACTTAATTTTGCAAACCTGCCAGAGTTGTTGGGTCAATTCAGCCGTAAATTGGGTGCCTCGGTCGGATAGGATTTCTTTTGGAAATCCTACCCGGGAGAACACCTGTACTAGTGCATTCGCTACCGTATCCGCTTGTATGTTGGATAGGGCGACAGCCTCTGGGTACCTGGTAGCGTAGTCCACTACGGTAAGAATGTATCGCTTACCGGAGGGACTAGGGGTAGCCAGTGGTCCCACTAGGTCAATAGCAACCCGGCTGAAGGGTTCCTCTACAATGGGCATATTTACTAGCTGGGCTTTAGGGTGATCGCCTCGCCTTCCTACTCGTTGACACACATCGCAGGTGTTACAGTAAGTTCTAACGTCAGCGTGCACCCCTGGCCAAAAGAACGTGTGAGTAATGCGGTGTAGGGTACGGGTAACAGCTAGGTGGCCTGCTAAGGGGATGTCGTGGCCTATTTTGAGGATTTCTTGACGGTATTTGTGGGGCACTACCAGCTGTCGCCTACGCTGTCCCCTTTTCTCTGTCCAGCGGTATAGTTTCCCTTTTTCCCATAAGAATGTTTCGTTATCTGCCCCGCCCCCTCCGGTCTCTGCTCGTTCCCGGTACTTTTGTAAGGTCGGGTCAGTCTTAGACTCTGCCTCGAAGGCATCTGGGGTGTCCCAGGGTATGGGGCCTAACCTGTCAGGCAAGGTCGGGGTAGGTCTTACCTGTGTCTCCCGCACTGGTGAGAGCTCTCGCTCCGTCCGGGCTTGGGCCCGTGTAGTCACTGGGTCCGCCTCGTTGTTGCATACTGGAGCATAGGCAGAAGTCATGGGGCCCAAATCGTTGCCCAGTAGTACTTCGGCAGGTAAATTATCCATTAGGCCCACGTTCACAGCCCCCTTTCCCGCTCCCCAATCAAGATGCACTTTAGCTGTTGGAATTTTGTACACATCCCCCCCCGCCACTCTAACGGCCACAGTCTGTCCGGATCGCTTGTGCTCTGGCACCAAATGACTCTGTACCAGCGTGATAGTAGCCCCTGTGTCTCGCAATCCCTCGGTAGATCGCCCCTCGAGCCATACCCTCTGCCGATGGTGCTGGCGGTTATCTGAGGCAGCATATACAGGGTCTGCCTCGTGAAGCGGCCCCACATATCCCTCCATAGGGGCCTCTTGGTTAACACAGAGGGCCCGGGCCGGACGATAGGACCCAGAGGGGTAATTGTAATTCCTGGGTGTCTGGTGCGTATTAAGGGGGCAGCTAGCCATGAAATGCCCTGGTTGCTTGCATCGGTGGCAAGTCGGTCTGGGACGCTCAGAGCTGTTATTGGGTGGTCCTGAGTGTCGGACGGGCCCTGTGGGCACCGGGGCTCGGAATTCAGCACGAGGGGGTGCACGGTAAACCTCTCTGGGTTCGACCCGTGCTGGAGCTCGGTAGTTCATGGGTTCGTGAAGACGGGAGTCATAATGTTCATCGGCCAATTTGGCTGCTTCTTCTAAGGTAGAAGGCCGCCTGTCTCGCAGCCATTCCTTCCCTTGCTGTTCCATGCCATTATAAAAATGTTCTAAGAGAAACAATTGTAAAATTTCCTCCCCAGTCACCGCTTTACTTCCGCTCAGCCAGTGATTTGCCGCTCTCCGCATTCGGTGCGCCCATTCCATATGGGTATCGTTAGGCTTCTTTTCCGTGCCCCGAAACTGTCGGCGATACGTGTCCGGAGTTACAGCGTACCGTCGCAACAGTGTCTCCTTAACTAGCTCATACTGTGTCACTTCCTCAGCACCCAGAGTACGAAAGGCTTCCAGGGCTCGCCCGGATAGTTTCCCAGACAATATCGTGGGCCACTCTCTGTCGGGAATCTGGTGCAGGGCACATTGCCTTTCGAAGTCCGCCAAATATTCATCAATCCCTGTCTTGCTCTCTAGGAAGGGTCGAAATGCCGCATAGGGTATCTTGGGCCTCCCAGCATTTTCGACAGGGATGATTACCTGCGGGGCTTCAGCATTGCGGTGTGCGTTCGCTAGGTTGAGTTCGTGGGCTCGAGTCTCTCGTATATCCTCGTCCGCCTCCGCCATCAACTGCTGTACCAATTCCATGGAGGGGTTCGGCCCGTATAATGAGAGCCTTTCCCGAACAATCCTGGTTTTTTCGTCACTAATCGTGGTCGGTGTTTCCGCCATTGTGAAGCTCTGATCCAGTTCGGTCAATTCTGCGATCAGCTCTCTCCTCGGCCGGTTGCTGGCGTACCCCCCTCTGCTTTCAAGTAAATCCTTTAGGGTTGTACGCTTCAATTTTTCGTAAGCGCTCTCCATCCGTTCTGTACCTCTCCTAGGAAATCCAGGAAAATCCCGCCGCTGCCGCCAAATGTTACGGTTACCCTTAGTCTCGCTGAGAGATGGACCGCTTAGTAGCCTGGATCCCTATTGCTAAAGAGGGGAGAAGCTGCTTTCCATAGTATTCTATATGAGTCTCGCAAATATAGAATAATCTCCCTTAGCTGCAGTACAGCTAGGATACCCTTCTGCCCACAAAAACGAGTCAACGCTGCGATTGAGGGTCAAACAAGAACTCAGGACTGGGATGCCCAGCCTGCTTTTTATTAAGGTTACATGCACACAGGGCACTCCCAGGGGGAGAGGGGGGGAAGCACAAAATCCCCCATCACACATTTAGATAGAGAGCACTGTCCTTTGACAGGCCACAATAGGATTACAGTACTTAAGATAACAAGTTTACAAGTTCATCTTATCAATTAGCAGTCTGGCTCCAGAGGTGATTAGACAATAGTTTCTAAAAGCTGAAAAAAAAGAGTTAACTCTTTATGAAATGAAACTTGTTACAGTTTTCTTGGAGCCCTTCTTAGGCGCTGGCTTGCTGGTTCAGGCATTGCTGCTGGGAAATAAGCTCTTCACAACAGAATAACTAATGCTTCTGTAACATTGCCCTATCTGACAGAGAGGACTGACATATAAATGTGTTGCAGCCTTTTCTAGTGCCAGAGAGGACTGACATATAAATGTGTTGTAGCCCTATCTAGTGCCAGAGAGGACTGACATATAAATGTGTTGTAGCCCTATCTAGTGCCAGAGAGGACTGACATATAAATGTGTTGTAGCCCTATCTAGTGCCAGAGAGGACTGACATATAAATGTGTTGTAGCCCTATCTAGTGCCAGAGAGGACTGACATATAAATGTGTTATCTAGTGACAGAGAGGACTGACATATAAATGTGTTATCTAGTGCCAGAGAGGACTGACATATAAATGTGTTGTAGCCCTTTCTAGTGTCAGAGAGGACTGACATATAAATGTGTTGTAGCCCTATCTAGTGCCAGAGAGGACTGACATATAAATGTGTTGTTGCCCTATCTAGTGCCAGAGAGGACTGACATATAAATGTGTTGTAGCCCTTTTTATTACCAGAGAGGACTGACATATAAATGTGTTGTAGCCCTTTCTAGTGCCAGAGAGGACTGACATATAAATATGTTGTAGCCCTTTCTAGTGCCAGAGAGGACTGACATATAAATGTGTTGTTGCCCCATCTAGTGCCAGAGAGGACTGACATATAAATGTGTTGTTGCCCTATCTAGTGCCAGAGAGGACTGATATATAAATGTGTTGTAGCCCTATCTAGTGCCAGAGAGGACTGACATATAAATGTGTTGTAGCCCTATCTAGTGCCAGAGAGGACTGACATATAAATATGTTGTAGCCCTTTCTAGTGCCAGAGAGGACTGACATATAAATGTGTTGTAGCCCTTTCTAGTGCCAGAGAGGACTGACATATAAATGTGTTGTAGCCCTTTCTAGTGCCAGAGAGGACTGACATATAAATGTGTTGCAGCCTTTTCTAGTGCCAGAG
>NC_069502.1:1198611766-1198624266 GCF_027579735.1 Bombina bombina
CCAGTTTTGCATAACCAACACAGTTATATTAATACACTTTCTACCTCTGTCATTACCTTGTATCTAAGCCTCTGCAGACTGCCCCCTTATTTCAGTTATTTTGAAAGACTTGCATTTTAGCCAATCAGTGCTAAATCCTAGGTACGCTCACATGCATGAGCTCAATGCTATCTATATGACACACATGAACTAACACCCGGTAGTGGTCAAAATTCATTCAGATTAGAAGCGGCCTTCAAGGTCTAAGAAATTAGCTTATGAGCTTACCTAGGTTTAGCTTTCAACTAAGAATACCAAGAGAACAAAGCAAATTGGTGATTAAAAAAATTGGAAAGTTGTTTAAAATTACATATCCTATTTGAATCATGAAAGTTTGTTTTGGACTTGACTGTCCCTTTAAGTGCAAAAATAGAAGTGGTACGTATTGCGCTAAAGCAACTTTAGCGCATAATAGAGATAACTTATTTTGTGCTCCACTTGTAATCTAGGCCAAGGTCTTTTACTAGACAAGAATTTCTGAAAGGTAATCTATAGTTTGTAATGTTAAATTGTATTTTTATACATCATAGAATATGCATGACTTTTGTACCAGGTTTGGTGGGGGTTTTATGTGAATATTAAGTCACATTAAAGGGACACTGTACCCAATTTTTTTCTTTCGTGATTCAGATAGAGCATGAAATTTTAAGCAACTTTCTAATTTACTCCTATTATCAACATTCTCTTGGTATCTTTATTTGAAATGCAAGAAAGTAAGTAAAAATGCCCTACCCTATTCTAAATTAAAAAAGTTCAAAGCTCTTTTACCTTACCAGCCCTTAAAAGGACCTTTTGTGGGGCATGCCCCAAAGAATTCAGCTCTTTTGCCTGTAAAAAAAAACATACAATACCCCCCCCAACATTAAAACCCACCACCCACATACCCCTAATCTAACCCAAACCTCCACTAAATAAACCTAACACTTAGCCCCTGAAGATCTTCCTACCTTGTCTTCACCATGCCAGGTATCACCGATCGGTCCTGGCTCCGAAATCTTCATTCAAGCCCAAGCGGGGGCTGGCAATCCATAATCCGGCGGCTGAAGAGGTCCAGAAGAGGCTCCAAAGTTTTCATCCTATCCGGGAAGAAGAGGCGATCCGGACCGGCAACCATCTTGATCCAAGCGTCATCTTCTATCTTCATCCAATGAGGAACGGTTCCATCTTGCAGACCTCCGACGCAGAACATCCTGCTGGCCCGACGGACTACCGACGAATGAAGGCTCCTTTATGGGACATCGTCCAAGATGGCGTCCCTCAAATTCCGATTGGCTGATAGGATTCTATCAGCCAATCGGAATTAAGGTAGGAAAATTCTGATTGGCTGATGGAATCAGCCAATCAGAATCAAGTTCAATCCGATTGGCTGATCCAATCAGCCAATAAGATTGAGCTCGCATTCTATTGGCTATTATTATTATTTTTAAAGTAGTGTTATTTTAATAGTAACTTTAGTATTTTGTAATTTAGGTAAATTGGGTTCATTTAGGGGGTGTTAAGTTAGGGAGTGTTAGGTTAGGGGGCTTAGTAATTTAATTATTTATTTGCACTGTGGGCTTTGGCGGTTTAGGGGTTAATACTTTAATGGGTAGTTTGCGTTGTGGGTTAATGGCGTATTGGGGTTAATAGTTTAAATAGGTAGTGGGTTTGATGGTGGATATAGGGGTGAATAGTTTAATTTGGCATATTGCGTTGTGGGGGGGTTCTCGGTTTAGGGGTTAATACTTTTATTAGTTCCGATGTGGGTTTGATGGCAAATATAGGGGTTAATATACTTTATTAGTTATTGCGGTGGGGGATTGCGGTTGACAGGTAGATAGATATTACGCATTCGTTAGGAGTTAGTTTATTTTTGCAGGCAGTTTCGGGAGTTATTGTGCTCCCATACTGAACTCAAACTGCCTTGTGTGGCAAGGTGAAAATGGATTAAGAATTCTCCATTTTCCCCGCATACACTAAGTCCTTGCACTGAATATTGGATACCGATTTGCAACGTGGTCCCATGTTAGCTTATGGGAGTAAACATTGCGGGCGACGGGTGAAATATACATGCCGCATTTATATGCAGAGCTGTATATTGAATACCAAAACCGCGCAAAAACTGACGTCGCCGGCTTTTGCGGGCGACGCCGCATATGTAACGGGGCCCTATATGTGCACAGTACAGTAGAAAAAGCATAATAAAACATCTCCCAAGTATATTCAGGTATAAAATGAGCTAAGTAAACATTTATATATCTATTTCTTTATTTTTGAGTTTCCTAAATCTTTTAGTAATCAGTGTTTGTATGGCATTCAAAATTAAACATAAACTGCTATTTCTTTAATAGCATTTTTACAGCTGAATATACTTTTAAATGCACTATATAGTGTTAGCTGACAATAGATAAGTATTGGATAGCAAAATAAACTTCATAATAGGACTTAAAGGGATTTAGAAAGAGTATGTGATTTTAAACAACGTTCTAATTTACTTCTATTATCTAAATTGATTCATTCTCTTGATATCCTTTTCTGAAAAGCATATCTGGATAGGCTCAGTAGTTGCTGATTGGTGGTTGCACATAGATGCCTCGTGTGATTAGCTTGCCCATGTGCATTGCTATTTCTTCAACAAAGGCTATCTAAAGAATGAAGCAAATTAGATATATGGAAGTAAATTGGAA
Organism: Bombina bombina; assembly: GCF_027579735.1. Classification (NCBI taxonomy): domain Eukaryota; kingdom Metazoa; phylum Chordata; class Amphibia; order Anura; family Bombinatoridae; genus Bombina; species Bombina bombina. The sequence goes on from NC_069502.1 coordinate 1,198,614,472, forward strand.
TGTTGTTTGAAATTGTATTCTCTATCTGAATCATGAAAGAAAAATGTTGGGTTTTGTGTCCCTTTAATGTATTACACATTTTTGGTTTATGTAATGTGTGTAGTGTAATGCTACATGACGTTTTTAAATGCACATTTTAACCCCTTAAGGACCAGCGACGTACCCTGTATGTCTCTGGCCTTTTTTTGGGACTTGATTGTTTTATAGCGCGGTCTTGCCACCAGCTTTGAGACTGCTCTATTCCACAAAGCCTGCTGGAGGGAGGGCATTAATAGCGTGTTCTTGCTAGACTTGTGCTATTATGTCCTGAACAAAACCCTTAACGACCAGTGACATACAGGGTACATTGTGGTCATTAAGGGGTTAAATATTGTTTCCCTTTCCACAGCTGATGTGAGAGACCAGATTCAGGAACTATACCCCACACCTGTTACTCTTTGAGCTATATGTATTAAGCAGTGGATGCTGTTTTTAAGCCCTTGCTGGGCAACCTTGCTCATCCAATTACTGGTTTTCACCTTTTTTGCCTCCTTTGAGTTGGCAGAGATAAAACACCCCACACATGTTTGTTCAGTGCGACTGCCAGGCCTTGCTGCTGTGCGATTGATTATGCAATGGTACAAACAGACAGTGGGCGTACAGTGTGTGCTACCTGCTTGCTGGAACCTTGTCTGCCCCTATTCAGTATATGGGGCCCATAATCTGTGGAGTGCAGAGGAAACATAATCTAGCCCACACTAGAGCTCTATATGTTATTGAGTGCTGCTTAAGCACTACTTAAGCTATGAATTTGGTGTCTGGACTGTTAAGGTGGAGCTTTAAAATACTCTCCCTAAAAAGTTATAGATATCATCTTGGCCTGTTTCTGTCTACACAGTCTAGCCCAACAGGATGGTGTTCTCGACAAAACTGGGCTTCAGAAAGATAATCAAGAGAAACTAGAACATCCAGATGTATGCAAGTGTGCATTAGTTCTTACAAGGTTTAATTTAAATAAACATTTACAAATTCAAGAAAAGCAATTGTTTGAAAATATGTTCATAGCACATTTCACAAACATTTTTTGACGCAAGTCATATAAAATGATGACAAAAAGTCTTGTGTAAATAATTGAGGGCTAGATTGAAAGTGGCTCTCTAAGTATAGCACAAGCGTGATAGGCTCTCTAAGTATAGCACAAGCGTGATAGCCAATATCTCTAGACAGAGCTACCATTAGTGTACAACTTTGTTATTACAAGTCCATGGTAAAGCTTACACTTGAGTACAACCAACTTCGCTCAAGGACAGCCTATACTTTCAATACATACAGTAACCATGTTAATTTGCATTAGCATTACAAGTTAAAAGTTATAGGGGAAGATTTATCAATGTGCGGGTGGACATGATCCGCTGTTGAGAAATGCGTGTGCAATGCTGCCCCCTGCAGATTTGTGGCCACTAGCAGGGGGTGTCAATCAACCCAATTGTATCCAATCGGGCTGATTGCTGAATCGCCCAACTGAAAGGGCTGTCAATCACCAAGAGCGAGTGAGCTCTCTGTGATTTTCCCTCGCCACTTCAGAGGTGGTGTAGATTGTAAGAAGCAGCGGTCTAATGACCACTGCTTCTTACATTGCGGGAAGCAGGCTCGCATATGCGAACTTGCCCCGCAAGGGCTCCAGAGCAGATTTTGCTGCTTCGTACATGGAGCCCATAGTGTTTTAACTAAAATTAGGGGCGATTGCAATCTTTCCAATATTAGCTCCCGATAACTTGGGTTTTGGTTAATATGGGAAGTGTGTTTTTAAGATTATAATCCAAAATGTATTAGATGAATCAAATTGATCCTGATATCTGGAAAACAAACTGAATGCCATTTGTAACTAGGCTTGATTGCTATACTGGTTATGCTTCTGAATTATTATATTTACACTTTTACAAGTATTTTTTCCCCAATATGTCCAATTATTTATTGTGAAAGCACCATTTTCCAGTTTGGTGAGATATACATCTGAAATAAATAAGAACTCTACAGGTTTCTATTAAAAGGAAGTGGATGCAATTTATCTAATTTCTAAAATGGGATTTTAACAGTTATCACACAATAAACAGTGAAACCTGTCTATTTCAATAACGTAGCCACAAAACAGGATTACAAAAAGACCAGACCATACAATAGTGATGAATAGAGCGTTAGTAAAACTAGACCATGTACGCAAATGCAGCTCTTAAAGTGCAATATAATATAATTATTCCAAATTGAATTTGATAAGTGTAAACTGGTTTAAAAACATGTTGGAAAGTATAGTGAAAATCATTATTGTAATCACAGAAAACTTTTTGGCTCTAAATTAAAAATAGAGCTTTATTCTGGGAGCCAAAAATGCATTTGCAAATTTGAGAAACAGCAGAAAATTGACTATTTTGATAATCGTATTACAAATAGGTCAATAGATTAGAATCGACCCCATAATAAAGAGTAAAGTTTTAATCTTGTCTACTTCAGTAAGAACCCCGGATTGGCTCCTCTTTTTAACACAAGTACAGCAAAGACGATTCAGCCACTATATTAATTTCTTGCAAAACTGCAGAAAAATGTTGTAATTCCAAGGGGTCCTCTAATAGACTTTAGCTATTGTCTTCTTGGCAGAACCTATTTCAGTATAAAACCACCTCATCTGTTGGACTGGCCCACTGAATAACATGCTGTAAATGCTCTCTCATAACCATCCATGTATATCTTAGAGGAGAGATGGAAGAGAGGTGATATGATAGATTCTTTTGAGAAATAAAAGATTTCATTAAGCTGAGGATAAAAAGCAACACTAAATGACCATAATCTCAGATAGGAAGATAGGGGTTCATGAGTAATTTGCATTTCTTTACAAAAAAGGTGGATAATTACATTAAAGGTGATTTGAGATACATAAGGTATCTTAAAAAATATAGAAGATCCAGCCTCATATAGGCTGATTTCAGTGCTAAACACAGATTACAAGATTTTAATGGCTATTATCTCATCAAGACTTTCTCCATGTTTACACAAAATTATTCATCCAGACCAGTCTGGGTTCATGGTAGCCAGAAATTCTTCGAAAAATATCTGCAAGCTTATCAATTTTCTTGGCTATGCCTGGAATATAGATCAAAATAGGAAGAAACCTCTCTGGCAAGATGTAGCTATTCTCTCCCTGGACGCAGTCAAAGCATTTGACTTGATTGTCTGGCAGTATCTATTTAGGGCATTAGAGAAGTTTGGATTTAAAGGTAAATTTGTTCAATTTATTCACAGATTATATAAAAAAACAATATCTTATATTCTTATTAATGGGTCATTATCTTTTAAAATAGTACTACAGAGAGGCACTAGACAATGGTGCCCTCTGTCTCCTTTGCTGTTTAACATTGCGCTTGAGCCGCTAGCGATCCGGTTTAGAGACATATTAACAGGGGTGCAGCTTGGTTCCCAGGGACTTAAAACATTGTTATATGCAGATGACGTATTGTTTTTTTAGTTAATATTCAACAATCAATATTGATTATTTTGCAAGCTCTTGAAGAATTTAGCTCTTTTTCAGGTTACAAGGTAAATCTAGAGAAGAGCAAATTAATGTGTATAGGCAATACTCCGGCATTACTACCTAATATCCTGTTTAAAGTGATAGACACTAGAGTTTTTATGTAAGACTAGATCCAAATATTTTATAAACACTGGTATAAATCCAATTTTGAATCTTTGTTCCAAAAGATTGAAGTAGATTTACAATTATGGGCAGCGTTTCCGCTGTCAATTACGGCAAGGGTCAATTTAATTAAATCAATTATCTTCCCCCGTTTATTGTATCCTCTCCAGAATCTTCCTCTATTTATCTTAAATAAAGATTTGAAGAAAATGTATACACAGTTCTCCAAATTTATCTGGAACAATAAAAAACCTTGAATTGCACTCTTCAGATTAATGCAAAATCATGAATCTTAAGCTATATAACTTGGCTGCAATGGTAAAAACAGCAGTAGACTGGCTCGCTGAAACAAATATGGTTTCATCAGAGGATTTAGAAACTTGTTTAATTACACCGTTTTCTTTAAAGGCTATCCTGCACTCCCCGATACGGAAGCTCCCTCAGAACGTTACAGGGCTTATTTCAATTAAAAATATAATTATAGCTTGGCAAAAGTTTTGTACAAGTCTATATATAGATTTTTCATTTTCTGAGTTTTTACTGATTATAGGTAATCCAAGTTTTTTCCAGGGTCTATATCAGAAAGTATTCAAAGAATGGAGTCAAAAAGGTCTACTGCTCGTAAATCAGCTATTAGATGGAAATGATCAAATGTGTACGGCTGAATTCTTATTTAACAAAGGTACGAGGTATAGTCGAAAGTTGTGAATTTTGATTCTGTAGAATTTTGTTGTTACTTTGGAAGCTGCGTCTTCACAAAATTTCGATTGTATATTTTTATTTTTATTGTTGTTATTTGTTTCCTTTTGTCTTATCACTTGTCAAGAAACACAAAATAAAGAGATTAAAAAAAAAAAAAAAAGGTATCTTAAAATAATTTCGGTTATTTAATATGGGGTCAAACACAATCCCTTAGAATAAAGTATCTAATAATTTTCAAAAGAAAATTACCATTAATGTCTGTGGGAATTGATGGTAGTTAAATAATTTAATAAGTTTTCTAAAGGATTTTGATCAACCCCCAGGACCTTCTTGAAAGACTTTCTGGTTTTTAGCTGCCTCTAAATCAGGTTTCTATATTTTTTATTAATTCAGGTTTATCCATAATAGAGTTTTAAATTTTGTATATCAAGGAATTTATGGATTTGAAAATTTAGAACCTGATGCAAATGGGATATGATATTTCAGCTGAGAGCCGTCACCAGTTCGAGATCTTCCTTGGCGTTGCCTTGTGACGTATTTGCAGACGGTATTTGGCAAGCTCACCTGTATTTTACAAAAAGATGAATTAAGCACGTGTTTGAGAATACTGACATTCATGCTCATAATGAAAAGTTATTTTAGGATACAAGACCAACTCTCCACCTGGTGCCGCTGCCAAACGTTTAACTGAATTGCAGCTGCAGCTGCTGAGAAATATATGATTATTTACTAACAAAAATGCCTTTGGTATCGTGTCTACTCCCAGCGCAATTATAACATTTCTGACACAAATGGGAGCAATAGGTTCTACAAGAGTCATCAATTTCTGTAATTTACCATGTGCTGCGTTTGTACGGTATGGGGAAACACTAATAGCATGTATTTCATTGAGCTGTATCTTTTGCTCAGAATAAATATACTGTACAGAACTGTGCCACCCTCCTCGTTGTCATTGAATTCTGGCTGTTGATGTGACCCTAGAGCCGAGTTATCTACAAATTATATTAAAAAGGTAACATGCAATATAAAATTTATCATGCAGTAAAAATATATATTGATCACGGGCTGTGAAATTCATCCAATCATCAGGAAACCACACTGCACATTTTCCAAGACTCTAGCAATTTACTTATCAATTTATTTATGCATCAGTTTTAAGGTTTGTACTTTATAAATTTGAATCATAACAGATTGGGTATGAATAACTTGTTCCCTAATTATAACTAAATGGGTCATCCAAGACTAAATATATGTAACTTATTATCTTACTAAAATGTATTTTCCTTTGCAATCTGCGTTTCATTAATTAATCCAATTGAACATTTAATAAAAAGCAATTATTATAGCAAAAAGGATGCTATGCTTCTATAATTAGATAATGTTAAAAAAAATAACCTCCTTTTTCAACAAGACACGTCTTTTCACTGAATATATTTACAAATCTCTAAATGTGAATTTTTGAAGATATATGTACATATAGTTCCGTAACGTGATAGCTAGATACAGTAGCTAGATAGATAGAAAGATAGATAGACAGATATATGATATACAGACAGACAGACAGATAGATAATAGATATATAGATAGATATATGATAGATAGATTTATTTTGAAGATATATGTACATATAGTTCAGTAACGTGATAGCTAGATACAGTAGATAGATAGATAGATAGATAGATAGATAGATAGACAGATAGATAGACAGATATATGATATGCAGACAGACAGACGGATAGATAATAGACAGATATATATATAGATAGATATATGATAGATAGATTAATTTTGAAGATATATGTGCATATAGTTCAGTAACTAGATAGCTAGATGATAGATGGAGTGATGATAATAGATAGATAGATAGATAGATAGATAGATAGATAGATAGATAGATTGATGATATATTGATGATAGATAGATAGATTGAGGATAAAAGATATATAGATAGATAGATAGATAGATAGATAGATAGATAGATAGATAGATAGATAGATAGATTGATGATAGATTGATGATAGATAGATTGAGGATAAAAGATAGATAGATAGATAGATAGATAGATAGATAGATAGATAGATAGATAGATAGATAGATAGATAGATAGATAGATAGATAGATAGCTTGATAGATAGATATATAGATAGATAGATTGATGATAGATTGATGATAGATAGATAGATAGATAGATAGATAGATAGATAGATAGATTGATGATAAAAGATAGATAGATGATAGCTTGATAGATAGATAGATAGATAGATAGATAGATAGATAGATAGATAGATGATAGCTAGATAGATAGATTATAGCTAGATAGATAGATAGCTAGATAGATATATAGATAGATAGATGATAGCTTGATAGATAGATAGATAGATAGATAGATGATATCTAGATATAGATAGATAGATAGATAGATAGATAGATAGATAGATAGATAGATAGATAGATAGATGATAGCTTGATAGATAGATAGATAGATAGATAGATAGATAGATGATAGCTAGATAGATAGATTATAGCTAGATAGATATATAGATAGATAGATAGATAGATATATATAGATAGATAGATAGATAGATAGATAGATAGATAGATAGATAGAATATAGCTTGATGGATAGATAGATAGATAGATAGATAGATAGATAGATAGATGATAGCTAGATAGATAGATTATAGCTAGATAGATAGATAGATAGATAGATAGATGATAGATAGATAGATAGATAGATAGATAGATAGATAGATAGATAGATAGATAGATGATAGATAGATAGATAGATAGATGATAGATAGATAGATAGATAGATCTAGATGACTTATATCTATCAAGAGTAAATAGATAATAGGGATCCCTGGTCATCTTATGTTCTATAATACCACAACATCATCAATTTCTTAGAAATGTACAACAATAGTACCTGAAGACTACAAGCAGCACGTGCTCAGTACGATCTTGTTCCCCAGAAAATGTGTTTATAAAAAGACTGTGCAACATTTCATAATGGAGGTAAATTGGAAAGTACCTTAAAACTGCTGCTCTATCTGAATCATAAAAGTTTATTTTGACTTGAGTGTCCCTTTAAGTGCTCAGTCACCGCCATAGTTATGGGAGCTCTGCTCGTGCTAACCTGTGTAGCTACATAACAAGCACACACACATAGGAAGATGCATGCTCTGGGATTTATTGCTATCTAAACGCTGCCTGTCAGTGATATGCAGCGCTCAGCAGCAGCTAAATCCCACATCATGCAGACACTCTGCGTATTCTAGCAGCGTATTCTAGCAGCGTATTCTAGCAGCGTATTCTAGCAGCGTATTCTAGCAGCGTATTCTAGCAGCGTATTCTAGCAGCAGATAGATAGATAGATAGACAGATAGATAGACAGATATATGATATGCAGACAGACAGACGGATAGATAATAGACAGATATATAGATAGATAGATATATGATAGATAGATTAATTTTGAAGATATATGTGCATATAGTTCAGTAACTAGATAGCTAGATGATAGATGGAGTGATGATAATAGATAGATAGATAGATAGATAGATAGATAGATAGATAGATAGATAGATAGATAGATACAGACAGACAGACAGATAGATAGATAGATAGATAGATAGATAGATAGATAGATAGATAGATAGATAGAGAAATAGATAGATGATAGATAGATAGATAGATAGATAGATAGATAGATAGATAGATAGATTGATGATATATTGATGATAGATAGATAGATTGAGGATAAAAGATAGATAGATAGATAGATAGATAGATAGATAGATAGATAGATAGATAGATAGATAGATAGATAGATAGATTGATGATAGATTGATGATAGATAGATTGATGATAAAAGATAGATAGATAGATAGATAGATAGATAGATAGATAGATAGATAGATAGATAGATAGATAGATAGATAGATAGATAGATAGATAGATTGATGATAGATTGATGATAGATAGATAGATAGATAGATAGATAGATAGATAGATTGATGATAAAAGATAGATAGATGATAGCTTGATAGATAGATAGATAGATAGATAGATAGATAGATAGATAGATAGATAGATAGATAGATAGATAGATGATAGCTAGATAGATAAATTATAGCTAGATAGATAGATAGCTAGATAGATATATAGATAGATAGATGATAGCTTGATAGATAGATAGATAGATAGATAGATGATATCTAGATATAGATAGATAGATAGATAGATAGATAGATAGATAGATAGATAGATAGATAGATAGATAGATAGATAGATAGATAGATAGATGATAGATGATAGCTTGATAGATAGATAGATAGATGATAGCTAGATAGATAGATTATAGCTAGATAGATATATAGATAGATAGATTGATAGATAGCTAGATAGATATATATATAGATAGATAGATAGATAGATAGATAGAATATAGCTTGATGGATAGATAGATAGATAGATAGATAGATAGATAGATATATAGATAGATAGATAGATAGATGATAGCTAGATAGATAGATTATAGCTAGATAGATAGATGATAGATAGATAGATAGATAGATGATAGATAGATAGATAGATAGATAGATAGATAGATAGATGATAGATAGACAGATAGATAGATAGATGATAGATAGATAGATAGATAGATAGATAGATGATAGATAGATAGATGATAGATAGATAGATAGATAGATAGATAGATAGATAGATAGATAGATAGATGATAGATAGATAGATAGATAGATAGATAGATAGATAGATCTAGATGACTTATATCTATCAAGAGTAAATAGATAATAGGGATCCCTGGTCATCTTATGTTCTATAATACCACAACATCATCAATTTCTTAGAAATGTACAACAATAGTACCTGAAGACTACAAGCAGCACGTGCTCAGTACGATCTTGTTCCCCAGAAAATGTGTTTATAAAAAGACTGTGTAACATTTCATAATGGAGGTAAATTGGAAAGTACCTTAAAACTGCTGCTCTATCTGAATCATAAAAGTTTATTTTGACTTGAGTGTCCCTTTAAGTGCTCAGTCACCGCCATAGTTATGGGAGCTCTGCTCGTGCTAACCTGTGTAGCTACATAACAAGCACACACACATAGGAAGATGCATGCTCTGGGATTTATTGCTATCTAAACGCTGCCTGTCAGTTATATGCAGCGCTCAGCAGCAGCTAAATCCCACATCATGCAGACACTCTGCGTATTCTAGCAGCGTATTCTAGCAGCGTATTCTAGCAGCGTATTCTAGCAGCGTATTCTAGCAGCGTATTCTAGCAGCGTATTCTAGCAGCAGATAGATAGATAGATAGATAGATAGATAGATAGACAGATAGATAGACAGATATATGATATGCAGACAGACAGACGGATAGATAATAGACAGATATATATATAGA